>NC_136361.1:24941547-24946547 GCF_037039965.1 Doryrhamphus excisus
ATCCAAATATCTAAAATAATGCAATGGTTTAATTGGACATTTGCTCAATGCTTCCTCCTCCCACTTAGCCATGAAAATATTGGCATACGCCGGTGAAAATCTCTTTCCCATTGCTGTACCTTTTATCTGTAGAAAAAATTCGGAATTGAACTCAAAGTCATTTCTCGTCAGATTTATCCTTAACAATTCTAAAATTTCCCCATCTGGCCTTTTAGTATCTGGGAATTTACGAAACATATGTTTGACCGCTGTTAATCCCGATTCCGTGTCTATATTCGTATACATATTTTCTATGTCTATTGAAAAAAAGAAAGCATTGGAGGGACTTTTAAACTTTTTACTACTTCTGTAAAATGATATGTATCTTTGATATACGCCGGATGTTTAATTGACAGGGGGTTTAGGAAATAATCTATGTATTCCGCTGTTCCATAGGTTTCGCTCCCACAATCCGACACAATGGGTCTTCCCGGTGGCGTCCCAAAGGGTGGGAACCATTGTTCTGGTTTTTTATGAATCTTCGGTAATATGTAAAAACGCCGTGCTCTCGGTTCGGAGTTGCCCATAATATAATCCCTTTGTTTAGCTGTAATAAAGTTTTTATGATACAAATTATAAACAATCGGTTAGGGTTAGGGTTAGGGTTAGGGTTAGGGTTAGGGTTAGGGTTAGGGTTAGGGTTAGGGTTAGGGTTAGGGTAGGGTTAGGGTTAGGGTTAGGGTTAGGGTTAGGGTTAGGGTTAGGGTTAGGGTTAGGGTTAGGGTTAGGGTTAGGGTTAGGGTTAGGGTTAGGGTTAGGGTTAGGGTTAGGGTTAGGGTTAGGGTTAGGGTTAGGGTTAGGGTTAGGGTTAGGGTTAGGGTTAGGGTTAGGGTTAGGGTTAGGGTTAGGGTTAGGGTTAGGGTTAGGGCTAGGGTTAGGGTTAGGGTTAGGGTTAGGGTTAGGGTTAGGGTTAGGGTTAGGGTTAGGGTTAGGGTTAGGGTTAGGGTTAGGGTTAGGGTTAGGGTTAGGGTTAGGGTTAGGGTTAGGGTTAGGGTTAGGGTTAGGGTTAGGGTTAGGGTTAGGGTTAGGGTTAGGGTTAGGGTTAGGGTTAGGGTTAGGGTTAGGGTTAGGGTTAGGGTTAGGGTTAGGGTTAGGGTTAGGGTTAGGGTTAGGGTTAGGGTTAGGGTTAGGGTTAGGGTTAGGGTTAGGGGTTAGGGTTAGGGTTAGGGTTAGGGTTAGGGTTAGGGTTAGGGTTAGGGTTAGGGTTAGGGTTAGGGTTAGGGTTAGGGTTAGGGTTAGGGTTAGGGTTAGGGTTAGGGTTAGGGTTAGGGTTAGGGTTAGGGTTAGGGTTAGGGTTAGGGTTAGGGTTAGGGTTAGGGTTAGGGTTAGGGTTAGGGTTAGGGTTAGGGTTAGGGTTAGGGTTAGGGTTAGGGTTAGGGTTAGGGTTAGGGTTAGGGTTAGGGTTAGGGTTAGGGTTAGGGTTAGGGTTAGGGTTAGGGTTAGGGTTAGGGTTAGGGTTAGGGTTAGGGTTAGGTTAGGGTTAGGGTTAGGGTTAGGGTAAGGGTTAGGGTTAGGGTTAGGGTTAGGGTTAGGGTTAGGGTTAGGGTTAGGGTTAGGGTTAGGGTTAGGGTTAGGGTTAGGGTTAGGGTTAGGGTTAGGGTTAGGGTTAGGGTTAGGGTTAGGGTTAGGGTTAGGGTTAGGGTTAGGGTTAGGGTTAGGGTTAGGGTTAGGGTTAGGGTTAGGGTTAGGGTTAGGGTTAGGGTTAGGGTTAGGGTTAGGGTTAGGGTTAGGGTTAGGGTTAGGGTTAGGGTTAGGGTTAGGGTTAGGGTTAGGGTTAGGGTTAGGGTTAGGGTTAGGGTTAGGGTTAGGGTTAGGGTTAGGGTTAGGGTTAGGGTTAGGGTTAGGGTTAGGGTTAGGGTTAGGGTTAGGGTTAGGGCTAGGGCTAGGGCTAGGGCTAGGGCTAGGGCTAGGGTTAGGGTTAGGGTTAGGGTTAGGGTTAGGGTTAGGGTTAGGGTTAGGGTTAGGGTTAGGGTTAGGGTTAGGGCTAGGGCTAGGGCTAGGGCTAGGGCTAGGGTTAGGGTTAGGGTTAGGGTTAGGGTTAGGGTTAGGGTTAGGGTTAGGGTTAGGGTTAGGGTTAGGGTTAGGGTTAGGGTTAGGGTTAGGGTTAGGGTTAGGGTTAGGGTTAGGGTTAGGGTTAGGGTTAGGGTTAGGGTTAGGGTTAGGGTTAGGGTTAGGGTTAGGGTTAGGGCTAGGGCTAGGGCTAGGGCTAGGGCTAGGGCTAGGGCTAGGGCTAGGGCTAGGGCTAGGGCTAGGGCTAGGGCTAGGGTTAGGGTTAGGGTTAGGGTTAGGGTTAGGGTTAGGGTTAGGGTTAGGGTTAGGGTTAGGGTTAGGGTTAGGGTTAGGGTTAGGGTTAGGGTTAGGGTTAGGGTTAGGGTTAGGGTTAGGGTTAGGGTTAGGGTTAGGGTTAGGGTTAGGGTTAGGGTTAGGGTTAGGGTTAGGGTTAGGGTTAGGGTTAGGGTTAGGGTTAGGGTTAGGGTTAGGGTTAGGGTTAGGGTTAGGGTTAGGGTTAGGGTTAGGGTTAGGGTTAGGGTTAGGGTTAGGGTTAGGGTTAGGGTTAGGGTTAGGGTTAGGGTTAGGGTTAGGGTTAGGGTTAGGGTTAGGGTTAGGGTTAGGGTTAGGGTTAGGGTTAGGGTTAGGGTTAGGTTAGGGTTAGGGTTAGGGTTAGGGTTAGGGTTAGGGTTAGGGTTAGGGTTAGGGTTAGGGTTAGGGTTAGGGTTAGGGTTAGGGTTAGGGTTAGGGTTAGGGTTAGGGTTAGGGTTAGGGTTAGGGTTAGGGTTAGGGTTAGGGTTAGGGTTAGGGTTAGGGTTAGGGTTAGGGTTAGGGTTAGGGTTAGGGTTAGGGTTAGGGTTAGGGTTAGGGTTAGGGTTAGGGTTAGGGTTAGGGTTAGGGTTAGGGTTAGGGTTAGGGCTAGGGCTAGGGCTAGGGCTAGGGCTAGGGCTAGGGCTAGGGTTAGGGTTAGGGTTAGGGTTAGGGCTAGGGCTAGGGCTAGGGCTAGGGCTAGGGCTAGGGCTAGGGCTAGGGCTAGGGCTAGGGCTAGGGTTAGGGTTAGGGTTAGGGTTAGGGTTAGGGTTAGGGTTAGGGTTAGGGTTAGGGTTAGGGTTAGGGTTAGGGTTAGGGCTAGGGCTAGGGCTAGGGCTAGGGCTAGGGCTAGGGCTAGGGCTAGGGCTAGGGCTAGGGCTAGGGTTAGGGTTAGGGTTAGGGTTAGGGTTAGGGTTAGGGTTAGGGCTAGGGCTAGGGCTAGGGCTAGGGCTAGGGCTAGGGCTAGGGTTAGGGTTAGGGTTAGGGTTAGGGTTAGGGTTAGGGTTAGGGTTAGGGTTAGGGTTAGGGTTAGGGTTAGGGTTAGGGTTAGGGTTAGGGTTAGGGTTAGGGTTAGGGTTAGGGTTAGGGTTAGGGTTAGGGTTAGGGTTAGGGTTAGGGTTAGGGTTAGGGTTAGGGTTAGGGTTAGGTTAGGGTTAGGGTTAGGGTTAGGGTTAGGGTTAGGGTTAGGGTTAGGGTTAGGGTTAGGGTTAGGGTTAGGGTTAGGGTTAGGGTTAGGGTTAGGGTTAGGGTTAGGGTTAGGGTTAGGGTTAGGGTTAGGGTTAGGGTTAGGGTTAGGGTTAGGGTTAGGGTTAGGGTTAGGGTTAGGGTTAGGGTTAGGGTTAGGGTTAGGGTTAGGGTTAGGGTTAGGGTTAGGGTTAGGGTTAGGGTTAGGGTTAGGGTTAGGGTTAGGGTTAGGGTTAGGGTTAGGGCTAGGGTTAGGGTTAGGGTTAGGGTTAGGGTTAGGGTTAGGGTTAGGGTTAGGGTTAGGGTTAGGGTTAGGGTTAGGGTTAGGGTTAGGGTTAGGGTTAGGGTTAGGGTTAGGGTTAGGGTTAGGGTTAGGGTTAGGGTTAGGGTTAGGGTTAGGGTTAGGGTTAGGGTTAGGGTTAGGGTTAGGGTTAGGGTTAGGGTTAGGGTTAGGGTTAGGGTTAGGGTTAGGGTTAGGGTTAGGGTTAGGGTTAGGGTTAGGGTTAGGGTTAGGGTTAGGGTTAGGGTTAGGGTTAGGGTTAGGGTTAGGGTTAGGGTTAGGGTTAGGGTTAGGGTTAGGGTTAGGGTTAGGGTTAGGGTTAGGGTTAGGGTTAGGGTTAGGGTTAGGGTTAGGGTTAGGGTTAGGTTAGGGTTAGGGTTAGGGTTAGGGTTAGGGTTAGGGTTAGGGTTAGGGTTAGGGTTAGGGTTAGGGTTAGGGTTAGGGTTAGGGTTAGGGTTAGGGTTAGGGTTAGGGTTAGGGTTAGGGTTAGGGTTAGGGTTAGGGTTAGGGTTAGGGTTAGGGTTAGGGTTAGGGTTAGGTTAGGGTTAGGGTTAGGGTTAGGGTTAGGGTTAGGGTTAGGGTTAGGGTTAGGGTTAGGGTTAGGGTTAGGGTTAGGGTTAGGGTTAGGGTTAGGGTTAGGGTTAGGGTTAGGGTTAGGGTTAGGGTTAGGGTTAGGGTTAGGGTTAGGGTTAGGGTTAGGGTTAGGGTTAGGGTTAGGGTTAGGGTTAGGGTTAGGGTTAGGGTTAGGGTTAGGGTTAGGGTTAGGGTTAGGGTTAGGGTTAGGTTAGGGTTAGGGTTAGGGTTAGGGTTAGGGTTAGGGTTAGGGTTAGGGTTAGGGTTAGGGTTAGGGTTAGGGTTAGGGTTAGGGTTAGGGTTAGGGTTAGGGTTAGGGTTAGGGTTAGGGTTAGGGTTAGGGTTAGGGTTAGGGTTAGGGTTAGGGTTAGGGTTAGGGTTAGGGTTAGGTTAGGGTTAGGGTTAGGGTTAGGGTTAGGGTTAGGGTTAGGGTTAGGGTTAGGGTTAGGGTTAGGGTTAGGGTTAGGGTTAGGGTTAGGGTTAGGGTTAGGGTTAGGGTTAGGGTTAGGGTTAGGGTTAGGGTTAGGGTTAGGGTTAGGGTTAGGGTTAGGGTTAGGGTTAGGGTTAGGGTTAGGTTAGGGTTAGGGTTAGGGTTAGGGTTAGGGTTAGGGTTAGGGTTAGGGTT